>NC_138524.1:45271964-45276964 GCF_000230855.2 Cajanus cajan | reverse complement strand
GGCCAACACAGCCGTATCCATTTCAGTACGCCTGTATTGAGTTAAAAATTTGTTCATAACCCTAATTTTAGTACGGGCGTACTGAACATGGTACGGGCGCATTGTTTTTTCTAAAGTTTGATTTTTTTTTTGATTTTTTTTTTTTTGATTTTTTTTTTTTTTTGATTTTTTTTTTTGGAATAAACAGAGAATAAGTGATCTTCCAGTACACCTATCATCTGTATGCATGTATGCGGTATGATGCACCTAATTCTATTTGATTTATTTTTCAAAAGAATTAACCGATACGTTTCTTTGCTTGGATTTTGCCATTCCTCTAGACAGGCTGTGCGCTGCCGATTTCTGTAACTGAGGAATGATGCGTGTTATATTGAGATTGGTGTCATCAACCAAGTGATCCTTCCTTTCCTTTAGAAGACGTGTCAACCCTCCTATTGACCACTATATCTCCATGTTTCCACTAGATTATTCTAAAATCGTTTGGGACAAGAGAAAAGAAAGGAAAGATATTTTTTGTTCAAAAGTTTGTGTTTTAGAGGGGATTATTATCATTTTGAAAGCGGTTTTTGTAAGAATGGCTGGCCAAGGTAGGCTTATGTGTTTAGGCTTGTTTGATTAAACACTTATGAAGTTAAGAAAGTCTGTGTTATTGTCGTTGTGGTTTGACCACTTAGATAGCTTCCCTTGAACCTTTCTTTTTGAATTCAGTTCATGGTACCATCATGGATTTCTTTTGCTTTTGTGATTGTCCTTATTTTTTCCTGAAACACCCCTTTGTGGTGTCTCAGCGGACTTTTGTTTTTGTTGATTTTTGCAACCCTAAGTTTTGCCTAGGTCACCCTTTTGTGGGATTCCTAGCGGGTTCTTTGCTCTTATTTTCGCGCAGCCCCCTTTTTGGGTTTCCTGCCGAGCCTCCTTTTTTTTTATCCATGATGGTACTTGTCGAGGCCAAGGAAAGGTGCTCCAAGTTGTCACGCACACTTCCACATAAAAATGATGCGGGTTTATTATTATTAAGACGATTTTAACCTCATTCATGCTTATTCAAACAGGGTTAAAAATAAGGTGGTCTAGAAGTTTATTATAAGCAAGAAGAGAAGCAGTAAGAAATAACAAATAATGATTTTATTATAATTCTAACGGAAACATGTTCCCTATCGAGGCTCGGGGGTCGGGCTGTCCCCGAGGAGTGATCTCTAATAGTCATCAGGTCTATATATCCCTATCGGAAGGAGAGGAGCACTTGATGACGACGACCGGCCTTGACGCTTGTGAACCGGCCTTCCTAAAGATCTGGCTTAAAGAACGTCGAGAAGGATCTTGGTTCCTCTTCGTCCTTTGATCTTTATTAGGGTCGTATCCTAACCCTTGTTTCCCCAGATTATCCTTAATGATGGGTAGCTCGGGAATTCCTTGGGAATCCTTGCCAAGTCCTTGTCCAGGCAAGTATCCGTTCTTGGTAAGCATGTAGGCTACCTTCTTCATTTCTCGAGGAAACATTTCGACATTGGCAATCTCCAATGCTTGGAAGGCGGTCTCTAGAGCTTCCTCTGCTGCATCCACGTAAGGTATGGCAGATGGCTTGCTGATGAGTATGTCATCTTCAGCTTGTACGGTCACCAACTTGTCACCCACTATGAATTTGACTTTCTGGTGGAGCGTAGAGGGAACAGCTTTTGCATCATGAATCCAAGGTCGGCCGAGGAGACAGCTGTATGCGGGAGTAATGTCCATCACTTGAAATTCGACATTAAAGACGGTGGGTCCAATTTGGATTGGAAGATTGACTTCTCCCACCACTTCTCTTTTAGAACCGTCGAAGGCTCGAACGATCATGTTGCTCGGGCGCATTTGGATTCCCTTGATTGCCACTTGATCAAGCGTTCTTTTTGGCATCACATTCAAGGAAGATCCATTATCCACCAAGACTTTGGCGATGTGATACTCCTTGCACTTTACAGAGATGTGCAAGGGCTTGTTGTGGTTCGGTCCCTCAGTGGGGATTTCTTCATCGGTGAAAGTGAGGTGATCATTAGCCGTGATGTGACTAACAATCCCCTCAAATTTGTCTCGGGAGATAGTATGCGACACGTACGCCTCGTTCAAGACTTTCACGATGCGGTTCAGAGCTTAGGATCAACGACAACAGAGTAATCTTTGCTGGCGTCCTATGAAGTTGATCCACGATGGAGTACTCGCTCTGTCGTATATTTTTTAACAGCTCATCAGTCTCCTCCTCAGATTCTTTATTCTCCTCGGTTTTCTCTTTTTCTTTTTCTTTTCCTTTATTCTTGGGAGCTTTGTCATGAAGATCTTCGGGAGCGTAGATCCTGCCACTCCTAGTCATGCCCCCAAGTCCAGCGATGTTAGGGATATCGCTGTCGGCAGAAGAATGGATGTCGTATATCCATGGCACAGCCTTATTTGATTCGTAGGGAAAAGGTCTTGGAGCGGTGATCTTCAACGGCGTCGGACCTTCCCCTTTATTCGTCTTGATTACCAACAACGGAGTTGATGTGCGTTCGCTTGGCGCGGTTGTTGGCTTGCATTTAATAACGAACGGCGTGCGATCCATTCTAAACATACGCATCGGTTAATTCTTTCTTTTTATTTATGTTATTAATAAATTACTAGGAGGGATGTATGCAAATGAATGACTATGAAATGCAAAGGCAATTGAAAGATTTCATAGATCTCAAAAACTCGATTTATTAATCAAAGAAAGTGTACAACTCATTATACAATGCTTTGAAGCAATTTTTTACAAAATGAGAAAAGCCGATAGAAACCCACAGGCGGGTTCATGTTTCTTCTCCATTCAACTTCGGCTTCCTCTACATGTCGGGCCATTGCTTCGACTTGCGTATGGACTGCTTGGCTCATATTATCACTAATCTTTTGAGCGTCCTTCGCCTTTTGAACATGGTAGTTGATCATGGCTTGCAGCTCATTAAGCTCCTCTTCAGCTCGATCCTTCTCCTCTCGGAGCTTAGCCATGTATGCTAGTCCTTCCCTTTCCTTCCTGCGAAAATCGGAAAGGCTTGCGGTTTGTTGTTGAGCAACTTCCCGCCATTGCTGCGCGTCGGATCGAGTCAAGAATAAGTCTTCTTGCATATCCTTGATCAACTGTGCCTGCCTTGCATATTCGGCTTCAAGGTGTGCTATCTTTGCGTTGACATCTTGGAGTTGACTACTCGGTTCGACCTTTGGCATTTTGGATGCTCGAATAGCCTTCTCATTAAGGTTAGCACACTCATCCTTGAACCGCTCTATCTCATGGTCTTTTTTCTTGCACTGCCTTTGTAAACCGTCAATGGCGAAACTGGATTCTTCGTTTTTCTCCTCAAGAACTCTCATTTGAGCTCCCATGATTTCCAGCTTCTTGGTCAAGGCATCGACTTGTTCTTGCAACAGCCTCCTCGTTACTGCGGTCGCGCAAGAGGTGGATGGTTGAGGCACTCCCCTCTCGCTCCTCCAAGTCTCGTAGTCGGTAGAGACAGATACCCGAGGCTTTCCAAGCTCTCGATCTCCCTCATAGATTGGTCTCTCCCACGCCCTAATGACAGCGTGCATGTCCCTTTGATGCTCGGAATCAAAGGAGAAACACAATCCTCCAAGCTCCTCTTTAGTAGGAACAATCTGAGTCCTCATAAGTTGCCTCATAGCCAATCTAGGTGAATAAGCTATGCAACCTCTGAGGCCCATCAATGGTACGCTTGGGTAGCTGCCGCATCTCATCAATACGTTGCTCGGACGGAACCAAGGACAAACCCATGTGAAGTGCTCAATGCTCCACTGTTCCATCTCTTCTTTCCATTCGGAAGCATAGCGGCGGCATACGGGAATCTTTGAAAAACTCCTCAACGGATCGGGCAAGGTCCCCATGTGACTAGAGGCGTAGAAGTGTGTGATGCTCCACACATATAACAAGGAGGTGCAGCATCGGATAATCTTCCCTTGCTTCTGTTAAGATATGTTGACAGAAAGCAAGGTGTCGGCAAGAATGGCAGGCACGGGACTCTTCATGTGTACATCCCATGCGAAGAAAGCGTCCATAGCGGCATGGTCCACTGTGTTAGCGTGAAAGGGGAATAAGATCGTCCCAAACACAGCTAAAGCTAGAGTCTTGTTGAAAGCTAACCAATCTCCCTCACCAGCTAAGGAAGAAAGGTGATCCTCAATCATAGCGAGCTTCCAACCTTTGATACTGCCGTTCCCCACTAGGGCAGCTGATCGTGATGGTAGTTTGACTTGAGTGGCGACCCTCTCTACGGCCACATAATTACCATGAAAAACATAGACCCCTGTTGATTTGGGCCATCGCAGCATGAGCTCGTACTCCTTGAGAGTAGGAACTAAGTCAAACTGGGGGAACTCGAAGCAATGCAGATCGAGACTCCAAAAGTGAACCAATGCTCTCAGAAAGGCCGGATCCACACAAATCTTCATCAAATCGAGAACTCGTCCATATGATTTTTCGAATCCAACACGAGCCTCATGTGGCATCAAAGAACAGAGGTGGTCCAACCTCTCGGCACGGTATAATAAGAAGTCCACTTTCTTCAACTGCCCTTGTACTCCCCTAGATCCCTCCATGATCTACAATAAGAATGCATGATATGAGATGATGGCGTTGAATATACATGCATTGTGTTTATTCAACTAAGAATTATCATGTTTTGAGGATGTTCCTAATATGATGCATGATATTGCTTGGTTTGGATAAATAACTATTTTTTTTGTATTTGGGTATTTTGTTTTTTTGTATTTTCTTTGGGTGAAAATGGAAACTACCTATATGAATGTGATGAAGGTAGGTGTTAACACCATGTAATGGAAGATTCTTATTCCTATTTATTTTTATTATTATTTTTTTTTTAAAAAAGGGAATGTTGTATGTTTAAAGAATGCAATGTATGCTCAAACAATGTCACATAAACAATGCACAATCAATTCAATCATCCGCGAACAGTCACGAGCGAATCACGAGGTAGGGGTAT
>NC_138524.1:45236964-45261964 GCF_000230855.2 Cajanus cajan | reverse complement strand
TATGTGAAATTGTTTGAGCATACATTGCATTTCTTTAAACATACAACATCCCTTTTTAAAATAAGAATAAATAGAAATAAGAATCTTCCATTACATGGTGTTAACATCTACCTTCATCACATTCATATAGGTAGTTTCCCTTTTCACCCAAAAAAAGAATATTATTTATCCAAACCAAGCAATATCATGCATCATCTTAGGAAAACCCCGAAAACATGATAATGCTTAGTTGAATAAACACAATGCATGCATATTCAACGTCATCATCTCATATCATGCATTCTTATTATAGATCATGGAGGGATCTAGGAGTCATTCATTTGCATACATCCCTCCTAGTAATTCATTAAATAACATTAATAAAAAGAAAGAATTAATTGATGCGTATGTTCAAAGATGGATCACACGCCGTTCGTTATTAAGTGTAAGCCAACAACCGCGCCAAGCGAACGCACATCAAATCCGTTGTTGGTAATCAAGACGAATAAAGGGGAAGGTCCGACACCATTAAGGATCACTGCTCCAAGGCCTTTCCCTTACAAATCAAATAAGGCTGTGCCATGGATATACGACATCCATTCTTCTGCCGACAGCGATATCTCCAACATCGTTGGACTTGGGGGCATGACTAGGAGTGGCAGGATCTACACTCCCGAAGATCTTCATGATAAAGCTCCCAAGAATAAAGGAAAAGAAAAGGAGAAAACCGAGGAAAATAAAGAATCCGAGGAGGAGACAGACGAGCTGTTAAAGTATATCCGACAGAGCGAGTACTCCATCATGGATCAACTTCATAAGACGCCAGCAAAGATTACTCTGTTGTCGTTGATCCTATGCTCCAAACCGCATCGGCAAGCTCTGTTGAAAGTCTTGAACGAGGCATACGTTTCGCACACTATCTCCCAAGACAAATTTGAGGGGATTGTTAGTCACATCATGGCTAATGATCACCTCACTTTCACCGATGAAGAGATCCCCGCTGAGGGACCGAATCACAACAAGCCCTTGCACATCTCTGTAAAGTGCAAGGAGTATCACATCGCTAAAGTCTTGGTGGATAACGGATCTTCCTTGAATGTGATGCCAAAAAGAACGTTCGATCAAATGGCAATCAAGGGAGTCCAAATGCGCCCGAGCAACATGATCGTTCGAGCTTTCGACGGTTCTAAAAGAGAAGTGGTGGGAGAAGTCAATCTTCCAATCCAAATTGGACCCACCATCTTCAACGTCGAATTTCAAGTGATGGACATTACTCCCGCGTACAGCTGTCTCCTCGGCCGACCTTGGATTCATGATGCAAAAGCTGTTCCTTCTACGCTCCACCAGAAAGTCAAATTCATTGTGGATGACAAACTGGTGACCGTACAAGCTGAAGATGACATACTCATCAGCAAGCCATCCACCATACCTTACATGGATGCAGCAGAGGAAGCTCTAGAAACCGCCTTCCAAGCATTGGAAATTGCCAATGTTGAAACGTTTCCCCGAGAAATGAAGAAGGTAGCCTCCATGCTCACCAAGAACGGATACTTGCCTGGACAAGGACTTGGCAAGGACTCCCAAGGAATTCCCGAGCTACCCATTGTAGACCCCTAAAATTGTCCGGGTCGGAAATAAGACTCGAAGACTCTCGAAGTCCGAAGGAAAGTCAGCCAGAAGGACTCCTGGAAGCCCCTAGGATGATTATCTGTAGGTTTAGAGGTCTTAGAGTAGCTTAAAATAAGGATGTGGGAGAATTGAAGCTCAATACGGCCTCCTGGAAGTTCAGTACGGCCGTACTGAACAATTTGCACTACAATACGGCCGTACTGAACCCAATACGGCCATACTGAAGTTTTTGAACTTCAGTGCGGCCGTACTGAAACCAATACGGTCGTACTGTAGTTCAAATCTTCAGTACGGGCCGTATTGATGTCAGAGGCCGTACTGCGCCTCACCCCTATAAATAAGACGTCATTTGGACGTCATTCCACACTTTTTCACACTTCTTGGACTCTCTTCTTGAAATTCTGGGGTTTTTGAGCAGTGTTCTGCCCTAGAATTCTCTCTGAGAGCCGATCCGACGAAGTTCTTGAGTTCTGAGCATTTAGCTTGAGAATTCGAACTAGTCGAAGGGAAATCTTTTTGATTTCCATAGTAAAGATTAATTTTTAGGGAAGGAGCGAGCGAGCGTGTAGTGGGAAGGAGCGCCAAAGGTTTCTTCTTCAAAATCCTTCCTTTTACTGCTTTCTGATTGTTGCATCGCATGTTTAATTTATTCATCATGTAGATATCTTATTCATAGCCGTTTATAATAAATAGGGGTAATTTAGTAATTTTACACTGTTATTTATGAAATAATCCGTCATAGGGAACCCGAAAGGGGCGTTGTGGGGTGCTAACACCTTCCCCGCACGTAACCGACTCCCTTACCCAACTCTGGTTGTAATGGCCTGTCGCCACCGGCCCAAACGGGCCTCGGCGGTCGCGAAGACGGTCGAGCTCGCTTTTATTTTGGTTTTGAAAATGTATTGGATTATTAGAACGACTTGTTCTCAAACTGAGACCTTGTCGATCTTATCCAATTTATTTATTAAAAATCTCACCAATCCATGTTAATCCCAAGCGGGACCCTCCATGGATTAGTGGTTTTCGTAGTAAAAGGGTTCATGGAGTCGCCACCAATGTTTTACTCAAAACATTGGAAAAAGAGATTTAAGGCAATCGATTCAAAAATCGACTTCGGCCATTACAACCAGAGTCGGGTAAGGGAGTCGGTTACGCGTGAGGAAGGTGTTAGCACCCCACAGCGCCCCTTTCGGGTTCCCTATGACAGATTATTTCTAAAATAACAATATAAAATTACTAAATTACCCCTATTTATTATAAGCGATTATAAATTAACTATCTACATGATGACAGTTAATTATGCACACAGAAAGAAGTAAAAGGAAGGATTTAAGAAGAAACCTTTGAAGCGTGCTTTTATATTTCGTAAAACTGGGAAGCTTTTTGGCGTTCCCTCGCTCTACAAGCCCGCTCGCTCCCTCCTATAAAATTTTGACTACGGAAATCCGGAGGATTTCCCTTCGACTAGGTTCGATCCTCAAGCAAAATGGCTCGGGGCTCAAGAACTTCGTCGGATCAACTCTCCGAGTGATTTCTAGGGCAGAACACTGCTCAAAAACCCCAGAATACTCAAGGAGAGGGTTGAAACTGTGTGTAAAAGTGTCTTATGACGTCAAAATGACGCCATATTTATAGGGAACAGGCCCAATACGGGCTACAGAATCAATACGGCCGTATTGAAATTTTTGAACTTCAATACGGCCGTATTGAATTCAATACGGCCGTATTGAAATTCAGAAATTTCAGTGCGCCCGTATTGAGTTCACTGCGGCTGTATTGAAGCTTCAATACGGCCGTATTGACTTCAGTACGGCCGTATTGAAGTTTCAGAAACTTCAATACGCCGTATTGAGTTCGCTGCGGCCGTGTTGAAGCTTCAATACGGCCGTATTAAGTTTAGTACGGCCGTATTGGGCTTCATTCCCTCCACTTCCTTATTTTAAGCTACTCTAAGACCTCTAAACCTATAGATAGCCATCCTATGGTCTTCTAGGAGTTCTTCTGGCTGACTTTCCTTTGGGGTGCAGACACAAAGATGCTCTTTCTGATGTGAGCGGTGCCTTTTGATTGGCTGACGTCCTTTCGACGTTGGTGGAGTATCCCGGTTATCCTTGTTCGGGTGTCTCTTTTGATTTTCTGTTTTTGTTGCCTCTGCGTAGGCTGTTATCCGCTGGGGGATTTTGTCGTATTGATCTTGATTGGCCTCTTCTGTTAGGCAGATTATCTTGATGTTTGGTGTTCGGCTGAATGCCGGATTCCGCTTGGGGAATAATTATTGATCTTTTCGATTTTTTGAAAGAGTGCCTCTGAATCGGCGAATGGGGATTTGAAGTTCAGTGTTCGGCTGAGTGCCAGATTCCGCTTGGGGAATACTTATTGATATTTTTGATTTTTCTCTTTTTGCAGGGATGCCTCTGAGTAGGCGATTGGGGAATGAGGGATCTTATGTATCCCAGAGTATTATTTAGGAAGCCTCTGCAGGCTTAGCCTCACTCAACACTTGAGTTGGAGAGCTATCTTCACTGAGGAAGTTTAAGTCCTTTGACTTGGATATTCTTCTTGGGCGATCGTACTTCCATTGGGAATTTTGTCGATCTTGCTTGATAGCTCTTGCTGGGGATTTTGAGTCCAAGAGCGTGAGTTGAGGTTTCTCTGGGGAGTATTATTTCTGCGAGCCTCTCCAGGCTCAATTATTCTGTGTAATCTGTTTGTTGGATTTTCTATATCCTTGCCTTTTTTCATTTTCGGCTTTTTCTGTATTTTGCCTTTTCTTCTGATTTGGCTTTTTGTTGACTGCTGTCATACACAAGCAATTTTCTATTTTTCTATTTTATGCGGTTGCCTCATGATAAGGTCTTTGAATGTGCAACTAATGTGTGTGTGATGCACAAATGCAATACAATTTTTATTTTTGTTCATTTATTTAGAAAAGTGAGTGGCTCTCCCTATCCTCTTCTTCTTGGAGGACTTTCTGTCATTGACGCGAGGGAGTATTTTTGTGAGCCTTTATGCAGGAGATTATGGATTTTACAGGAACCCCTCCAATTTTCTTTTATTGACCGATTATTAATGGAATTTCGTACAATTTTTATGAAAAACCAATTCAGAGGCATAATCACATGGTCAAGAAAGAAAAGAAACAAATGGATACTTTTATTGATATTCACAAGTGTTTTTATAGAAAGATATACAGAAGGAAATTTCTGAAGAATGGCTGGCCAAGGTAGGCTATACATTTTTGGCTTAAACAATTATATCTGTAATTTTCGCTCTTCCCGTTCCCTTAATCGCTTCGGGTGAGATGCCTGAGCCAGGAGTGTAGATGCTGCAAGACGCTCGCTTCTAGAAGATAATCACTTGAACCGCCTTTTGGTTTTCGATTCAAGTGACCGTTGCTTGCTTTGCTTTTACATCTTATTCTTTTGCCCCTAACTTTTGCCTAGGACGTATCCTAGCGGGGATAATTTTGCCTTTGTTTTGCCTAGTACCCTTGTACTGGCGGGCTTTTTGTTTTGCCCTAACTTTTGCCTAGGATGTCCCTTTTTTTTTTGGGTTTTCATCCTAGCGGGCTTATGCAAGCAACATCTTCAAGCATAGTACTTCTTTACCACGTCAGTGTTGACTGGGTATCGAAGTTCTTCTCCGTCCATGTCTGTGAGAATCAATGCTCCTCCGGAGAAGGCTCGCTTCACCACGTATGGTCCTTCGTAATTCGGGGCCCACTTTCCGATTCTGTCCTTTTGAGCTGGTAGCAATTTCTTCATTACCAACTCTCCCTCATGGTAGACTCGAGGGTGGACCTTTTTGTCAAAAGCCTTTTTGATCTTCCTTTGATAGGCTTGACCATGGCATATGGCATTCAGTCGCTTTTCTTCGATAAGGTTCAATTGGTCGTATCGGCTTTGAACCCATTCTGCCTCGGAAAGTTTTGCTTCCATGATTACTCTCAGAGAAGGTATCTCGACTTCAACTGGCAGAACTGCCTCCATTCCATAAACAAGGGAGAATGGAGTAGCTCCTGTGGATGTACGTACTGAAGTCCTATAACCATGGAGAGCGAAGGGTAGCATCTCATGCCAGTCTTTGAATGAGACAACCATCTTTTGTACTATCTTCTTGATATTCTTATTGGCTGCCTCGACTGCCCCATTCATCTTTGGTCGATATGGGGAAGAGTTGTGGTGCTGAATTTTGAACTCTTTGCACAGTTCTTCCACCATCTTATTGTTCAAATTGGATCCATTATCAGTGATGATTTTGTCGGGAATACCGTATCTGCATATGATATTCTTTCTGATGAAGGATGTTACCACCTTTCGGGTCACATGAGCATACGATGCCGCTTCTACCCATTTGGTGAAATAGTCAATGGCCACAAGGATGAACCTATGTCCATTGGATGTTTTTGGCTCGATGGGTCCAATAACATCCATGCCCCACATTGCGAATGGCCATGGTGAAGCCAACACATTGAGTGGCGTTGGTGGGACATGAATGTTGTCGGCGTATGCTTGACACTTGTGGCATTTCCGGACGTATTGGTAACAATCCCTTTCAATGGTCGACCAATGATATCCTGCTCTGAGGATTTTCTTAGCCATTGCAGGCCCGGGAATATGGGTACCGAAAACCCCCTCATGTATTTCTTTGATTACATTTTGAGCTTCGACTTGGTCTATGCACCTCAACAAGACCGAGTCATAATTTTTTTTGTAAAGGGTTTCTCCAATCAACAGAAATCCCATGGCCCTTCTTCGAATATGCTTTTTATCATTATCGCTAGCCATATCAGGATATTCCCCTTTTGACAGATATTGTTTGATGTCATGGAACCACGGATGATCGTCAACAGCTTCATCTATCAGTAGGCAGAACGCTTGCTTATCGTGCCGCCGGACATTGATGATGGGCATTTCATGCTCCTTATCCAAGGCGAACATCGATGATAGTGTAGCAAGGGCGTCAGCGAACTGATTTTCCTCTCTTGGGATATATTCAAAGACGACATTTTGAAAGAATTGTGTCAGGTCTTTGATATGCTCAACATATGGTATCAGCTTAGGATTTCGGACTTCCCATTCACCTCGCAGTTGGTGGATGACTAAAGCCGAATCTCCAAATACTTTGAGCTTTAGGATACCATTGTTGATTGCTGCTTGGATTCCTAACGTGCAAGCCTCGTATTCGGCCATGTTATTTGTACAGTCAAAATTGAGTCTTGCCGTTAAGGGGATATGCTTTCCTTGTGGGGAGATTAATACTGTTCCAATCCCCTGTCCAAGCATGTTGGAGGCTCCATCAAAATACATGGTCCACGTATCATCCTTAGGATCTTCATGTTGTAAATGCATTATATCCTCATCGGGAAAATCATCCTGAAGGGATTGATAGTCATTGGTCGGCCCGTGTGCTAGGTAATCAGCTAGGGTACTACCCTTGATGGCCTTTTGTGTGACATGTATGATGTCAAATTCTGATAATTGCACTTGCCATCGGGCAATCTTCCCAGTGATTATCGGTTTGTCGAACACGTACTTAATTGGGTCCATTTTGGAAACCAACCAAGTAGTATGCCTAATCATATACTGCCTGAGCCGTTGTGTTGCCCATGCTAACGCACAGCACGTCTTTTCTAGTGGCGTGTAGCGGGTTTCATAATCAAGGAACTTTTTGCTCAGGTAGTAGATGGCTCGTTCTTTCTTCTTTGTTTCATCTTGTTGTCCTAGCACAGCTCCCATGGACTCATCAAGTACCGTTAGATAGAGGATTAATGGTCTTCCCTCGACAGGTGGCACCAACACTGGTGGATTGGCCAAGCACTGTTTGATCTTATCGAAAGCTTGTTGACAATTCTCATCCCAAGATTCGGAATGATTTTTGCGCAACAGCTTGAATATTGGTTTGCACGTGTCAGTCAACTGTGCGATGAACCTTGCGACGTAGTTCACCCTGCCGAGGAATCCTCTAATTTCTTTCTCAGTTTTAGGAGGAGGCATTTCCATTATTGCCTTTACTTTATCGGGGTCCACCTCTATGCCTTTTTCACTGACGATGAACCCGAGAAGCTTACCCGACCGAACTCCGAAAGTACACTTAGCCGGGTTTAGCTTAAGCTGATACTTACGAAGCCGATTGAATAATTTTCTCAAATATTGGATGTGGTCCATCTCGTCTTTTGACTTTGCGATCATGTCATCCACGTATACTTCAATTTCTTTGTGGATCATGTCGTGGAATAGCGTCACCATCGCTCGTTGGTAGGTGGCACCCGCATTTTTAAGTCCAAAAGGCATCACCCTGTAGCAGAAAGTGCCCCAGGGTGTAATGAAAGAAGTTTTCTCGCGGTCTTCTATATTCATCTTGATTTGATTGTACCCCGAGTATCCATCCATAAAGGAATAGAGTGTGTTTGTGGCGGTGTGATCCACAAGTGTATCGATGTGGGGCAAGGGAAAATCGTCCTTTGGACTGGCACGATTCAAATCCCTATAATCAACACACACTCTAACCTTCCCATTCTTTTTGATGACTGGCACAATGTTAGCCAGCCATTCGGGATACTGGGATACAACCAAAAATCCCGCGTCCAATTGTTTTTCTACCTCCTCCTTAATCTTTAAGGACCATTCGGGCTTGATTCGTCGAAGCTTTTGCTTAATGGGTCGAAACCCCTCTTTTAATGGCAACTTGTGTTCGACGATGTTGGAGTCCAAACCGGACATATCATGGTACGACCATGCAAATACATCCTTGTATTCCCTCAACAATTGAATCAATTGCGTTTTTATTCCATCACTGATATGGGTCCCAATGTTGACCTCTTTCAATTCTTGACCCTGCCCCAAATTCACGGTCTCCAATTCTTCTTGATACGGTTGGAGTAGACGAGCTTCTTGATCTAGCAGTCTTTGCAGATCCGGAGAGATGGTCTCCTCATCACTGTCCAACTCAACCCATTCACCTTCGGCTTTCGGATCCCGATCGGAGCGAACAATCACAGACATAATTATTTATTGGTTCTGTTTAGGTTTAGAGTTTATTAATATTAATGAGAGAGAGAGAATAGAACAAAATGAGAGAATAATGTGTGAAAGATGCCTCTTTATTGATATATGTATGTAAAACTGTACAAAACCCTTTATTTACATGAAAAGGTCCTCATGATCTCGGGTACTGATCATGAGTCCCTAAAAGAAAAAAATGTGGAGGGGCCCTATCATGGCTTGCCCTTCTCTCTACTCCTGCTGCGGTAGAGGATTCTTGCTCACGTCGGGCGCCGTCGAATCGAAAGTGACCCACCCAGCATCGATAAGGTCTTGGACCTTATACTTGAGAGCTCTGCAGTTCTCCGTTGAATGCCCTGGTGCCCCCGAATGGTATAGACATTTGTCTTGTGGATTGTACCAATCGGGGTAAGGTGGATTCACTTTCTTTGGTGGAATGTAAGCTATAAGACGCGCCTCCACTAGCTTCGGCAGGAGATCGCTATAAGTGGTCGGAAGTTTATCAAACTTCTTCACAGAGTTGTTTTGCGATTTGCCTGACTTCGAAGCGGAAGAAGATGGAGAAATGGTTATAGCGTTGACTCCTCCTTCTTTCTTCTTCCCGAAGGCCTTCTTAGCTTCATATGGTTGGGAAGGCTTAGCCAGCTTCCCACTTTTAAGTCCTTGTTCCACCCTTTCTCCAATGGTGATGATGTCCGAGAAGAGTGTCGTTGTGTTCCCTATCATTTTATCGTAATAGGGACCAGTCAACGAGTTGATGAATAAGGACACCGTCTCCTTATCCGACAGCGGGGGCTCTATCTGTGCCGCCAACTCCCTCCAACGTTGGGCGTACGCCTTGAAGGATTCATCGTTCTTTTTACTCAAGGCTTGAAGATCAGACCTATCGGGTGTTAGGTCGATGTTGTATTTATAGCGCTTGAGAAAGGCGTCGGCCAACTGCCTCCATGTATGTACTAGATTTCCATCTAGCTGCATATACCAGTTGAGTGCAGTTTCAGCCAAGCTCTCTTGAAAGCAGTGGATCAAGAGCTTTTCATTTGTGGCATATGCAGCCATCTTGCGACAGTACATGGTGAGATGACTTTTGGGGCAAGTCGATCCCACGTACTTTGGGAAATCCGGCACTTTAAATTTAGGAGGGAATTGAATGTCCCTCACTAAGCACATGTCGGCGGCATCTTTGATGTCAAAATCATGCCCCTCCATAGCCCTTAGCCGATCCTCGAGGGCGTGGAATTGTTCCTTTGATACTTCGGGTTCTTTAATCATAATTCCAGCCCCAAGGGGCACAGCGTGTGGAGGATCTTCTTCATGCTCTTCCTCCTCTCCCTCATGATGGGACCCATGATCACTGTGATGAGATCCATGGATGTTGTGATGACGCATGAGTTCCATCATTTGCGCCATTTGGTCTTTAAGTTGTGAAAGCTCGGTTGTGAGCTTTTTGTTTTGCTCCTCCAATGCTTCCATTTTCTTGATCTTCTTTGCGCGTGTGAGGACAGAGAGATGACCAGCCACTTTCTAAAATGAATTTTTTAATCTAATTAGTTTATTCATGAATACGCTCTTAACATGAGCTTGATAACCCTCCATTTTTAAGGCGCTGCCTTTTTAAAACAGAGTGTTACTACCCTCCTTGACTTATGATCTCTCCTCAACGGAGAATCTCGATAATTATGGGTCTCTTTTACTCATGTCAAGAGGTATTGGTGAACCTAGAATGCATGGTTTATCAGGATGCATGATATCTTTATTGGTAATGATGTACATGCTCCTCACTTTTATTATATTTTCACACATGGTCTTTCCTCTCATGTCATGTTTTTTTCATGCATGGGGATTATTCTTTAGACCTTATCACGAGGTTATTTATTAATGCACAAACAATTGCACATAAGCATTTACACAAACAACTCACTCATCCACGAACAGTCACGAGCGAATCACGAGGTAGGGGTATCCTGCAGAAAGGTGCATATTCAAGGTAGGTTCTAACTGTTCTCACCAGTCCAAGGCCCCCAAGGTGCCCCCATTATAGGGACCCAATTCCTCTCATCGTAGGTCGATGGAAAGCTCCAACGCACCGTCGGACTCAAGTTCATGGTTATCACCTTGAGTGATGCTTTCCGACAACGGTCTACGGGCACCTATAGACCCATTCGACAACCGGCCGTACTAACATCCACTCCCTATGGTTAATCACTCATGCCCCCGGGTATAGAGGGAACTGTTGTGTGCAAAGGTTTGTGTGCAGTTTTTATTTCAAACAATTGCGTAAATTTAAAAATACAACAGTTATTAAAGCCATATAATAAATCATGTTATCATACAAGCAAGGGGTAATAAAGTAATTTTAACTATTATTTGTTAAAAATAATCTGTCACTAAATGGGACTGACTCTCGAGGCTTCCCCAGTGGAGTCGCCATCTGTCGCCACCGGCCCAAACGGGCCTCGGCGGTCGCGAAGACGGTCGAGCTCGCTTTTATTTTGGTTTTGAAAATGTATTGGATTATTAGAACGACTTGTTCTCAAACTGAGACCTTGTCGATCTTATCCAATTTATTTATTAAAAATCTCACCAATCCATGTTAATCCCAAGCGGGACCCTCCATGGATTAGTGGTTTTCGTAGTAAAAGGGTTCATGGAGTCGCCACCAATGTTTTACTCAAAACATTGGAAAAAGAGATTTAAGGCAATCGATTCAAAAATCGACTTCGGCCATTACAACCAGAGTCGGGTAAGGGAGTCGGTTACGCGTGAGGAAGGTGTTAGCACCCCACAGCGCCCCTTTCGGGTTCCCTATGACAGATTATTTCTAAAATAACAATATAAAATTACTAAATTACCCCTATTTATTATAAGCGATTATAAATTAACTATCTACATGATGACAGTTAATTATGCACACAGAAAGAAGTAAAAGGAAGGATTTAAGAAGAAACCTTTGAAGCGTGCTTTTATATTTCGTAAAACTGGGAAGCTTTTTGGCGTTCCCTCGCTCTACAAGCCCGCTCGCTCCCTCCTATAAAATTTTGACTACGGAAATCCGGAGGATTTCCCTTCGACTAGGTTCGATCCTCAAGCAAAATGGCTCGGGGCTCAAGAACTTCGTCGGATCAACTCTCCGAGTGATTTCTAGGGCAGAACACTGCTCAAAAACCCCAGAATACTCAAGGAGAGGGTTGAAACTGTGTGTAAAAGTGTCTTATGACGTCAAAATGACGCCATATTTATAGGGAACAGGCCCAATACGGGCTACAGAATCAATACGGCCGTATTGAAATTTTTGAACTTCAATACGGCCGTATTGAATTCAATACGGCCGTATTGAAATTCAGAAATTTCAGTGCGCCCGTATTGAGTTCACTGCGGCTGTATTGAAGCTTCAATACGGCCGTATTGACTTCAGTACGGCCGTATTGAAGTTTCAGAAACTTCAATACGCCGTATTGAGTTCGCTGCGGCCGTGTTGAAGCTTCAATACGGCCGTATTAAGTTTAGTACGGCCGTATTGGGCTTCATTCCCTCCACTTCCTTATTTTAAGCTACTCTAAGACCTCTAAACCTATAGATAGCCATCCTATGGTCTTCTAGGAGTCCTTCTGGCTGACTTTCCTTCGATCTTTGAGGGTCTTCGAGTTTTATTTCTGACCCGGACAATTTTAGGGGTCTACAGCTGCCCCCCCTTTACTTAGTCAAACGGCCTTTTGGTGTACCGATTGACAAGTAAAGGAGTTGACCCAATTGTCCGGGTGATGCGCCGACCTTCTGACTTGTAGCGTCTTCCGGTGGAAAATTGTCGAGTAGCCTCTCCAGGTTTTACTTTGCTTGCTGCCCAAGCTGGAAGCTGTGAGTACCGCCTCTCCAGGCTTAGCTTCACTCTTTGTTCGAGCCGGAAGCTAAGTACCCTTGTGACAACGGTAGCAGTGTGAGTTTCGCCTCTCCAGGCTTAGTCTCGCTCTTTGTTCGAGCCGGAAACTAAGCACCTTTGTGACGACGGTGAGCAGTGTGAGTTTCGCCTCTCCAGGCTTAGTCTATAGGTGCCCGCAGACCGTTGTCAGAAAATATCACTCAAGGTGATAACCATGAACTCAAGTCCGACAGTGCGTTGGAACTTTCCATCGACTTACGACGAGAAGAATTGGGTCCCTATAATGGGGGCACCTTGGGGGCCTCAGACCAGTGAGAATAGTTAGAACCTCCTTGAATATGCACTTTTCTGCAGGATACCCCTACCTCGTGATTCGCTCGTGACTGTTCGTGGATGAGTGAATTGTTTGTGCATTGTTTATGTGACATTGTTTGAGCATACATTGCATTCTTTAAACATACAACATTCCTTTTTAAAATAAGAATAAATAGGAATAAGAATCTTCCGTTACATGGTGTTAACATCTACCTTCATCACATTCATATAGGTAGTTTCTATTTTCACCCAAAAAAATAAAAAATAAAAATATATACAAAACAAAATACCCGAAAAAAAAAGAAAAAGGATTATTTATCCAAACTAAGCAATATCATGCATCATCTTAGGGACATCCCGAAAACATGATAATGCTTAGTTGAATAAACACAATGCATGCATATTCATCGCCATCATCTCATATCATGCATTCTTATCAAAGATCATGGAGGGATCTAGGTTTTCATTTCATACATCCCTCCTAGTAATTCATTAATAATAAGTAATAAAAAAAAAGGATTAAGCGATGCGTATGTTCAGAATGGATCGCACGCCATTTGTTATTAAATGCAAGCCAACAACCGCGCCAAGCGAACACATGTCAACTCCGTTGTTGGTAATCAAGACAAACAAAGGGGAAGGTCCAACACCGTTAAGGATCACTACTCCAAGACCTTTTCCCTACGAATCGAATAAGGCTGTGCCATGGATATACGACATCCATTCTTCTGCCGACAGCGATATCTCTAACATCGCTGGACTTGGGGGCATGACTAGGAGTGGCAGGATCTACACTCCCGAAGATTTTCACGATAAAGCTCCCAAGAATAAAGAAAAAGAAAAAGACCGAGGAAAATAAAGAATCCGAGAATAAAGATCAAAGCACGAAGAGGAACCAAGATCCTTCTCGACGTTCTTTAAGCCAGATCTTTAGGAAGGCCGATTCACAAGCGTCAAGGCCGGTCGTCGTCATCAAGTGCTCTTCTCCTTCCGATAGGGATGTATAGACCTGATGACTATTAGAGATTACTCCTCGGGGACAGCCCGACCCCCGAGCCTCGATAGCGCACATGTTTCCATTATGATTATAATAAAATCATTCTTTATTCTTTCTCATTGCTTCTCTTCTTGCTTATAATAAAATTCTAAACCACATTATTTTAACCCTGTTTGAATAAGCATGAATGAGGTTTAAATTGTCTTAATAATAATAAACCCGCATCATTTTTATGTGGAAGTGTGTGTGACAACTTGGAGCACCTTCCCTTGGCCTCGACAAGTGCCATCATGGATAATAAGAAATTCTTTAAAATAAAAGAAGCTCGGCAGGAAACCCAAAAAGGGGGCTGCGCAAAAATAAGAGCAAAAGACCCGCTAGGAATCCCACGAAAGGGTGACCTAGGCAAAAGTTAGGGTTGCAAAAATGAAAAAAAACAAAAGTCCGCTAAAACGCCACAAAAGGGTGTTTTAGGCAAAAATAAGGACTATCAAAAAGCAAAAGAAATCCATGATGGTACCATGAGCCGAATTCAAAAAAGGTTCAAGGGAAGCTATCTAAGTTGTCAAAATCACAACGTCAATAACAAGATTTTCTTAACCTCATAAGTGTTTAATCAAACAAACCTAAACACATAAGCCTACCTTGGCCAACCATTCTTACAAAAACCATTTTTTTGAAAAATAAATCCCCTCTAAAACACAAACTTCAGAATAAAAATATCTTTCCTTTCTTTTCTCTCTTGTCCCAAACGATTTTAGGATAATCTAGTGGAAACATGGAGATATAGTGGTCAATAGGAGGGTTGACATGTCTTTTAAAGGAAGGGAAGAATCACTGGGTTGATGACGCCCATCTCAATATAACACGCATCATTCCTCGGTTACAGAAATCGGTAGCGCATAGCCCGTCTAGAGGAATGGCAAGATCCAAACAAAGAAACGCATCGGTTAATTCTTTTGAAAAAATAAATCGAATAGAATTAGGTGCATCATACCGCATACATGCATACAGATGATAGGTGTACTGGAAGATCACTTATTCTCTGTTTATCAAAAAAAAATAAAAAAAAATAAAAAAAAATAAAAAAAAATTAAACTTCAAAAAAAATAATGCGCCCGTACCATGTTCAGTACACCCGTACTAAAATCAGGGTTATGAACAAATTTTCAACTCAATACGAGCGTACTGAAATGGATACGGCCGTATTGGCCATAAAGAAATTTTCAAAGACCTCATCATGAGGCAATCGCATGAAATGAAAAATAAAAAAAAATAGGAAAAATTGCTTGTGTGTGACAGCAGAAAAAACCGAAAAATCGACGAAAAGGCAATATGTGCAGAAAAAGCCAAAATCAACAAAGAAGGCAAAAAAAAACAGAAAAATCCAAAAAACGACAAAAAAGGCAAAAATTCAGAAAATCAACCGCATTGTACAGAATAACTGAGCCTGGAGAGGCTTACCGAAATAATACTCTCTCATCATACAGAATAACTGAGCCTGGAGAGGCTTGCCGAAATAATACTCCCCAAGAGACATCTCAACTTGGACTCTTGGGCTGAACAGAAAATCCAAAAATCATACAGAATAACTGAGCCTGGAGAGGCTTGCCGAAATAATACTCCCACAGAATAATTGAGCCTGGAGAGGCTTGCGGAAATAATACTCCCTCATCACACAGAATAATTGAGCCTGGAGAGGCTTGTCGAAATAATACTCCCCAAGAGACATCTCCGCTTGCACTCTTGGGCTGAACAAAAAATCAATAAAACGTACAAGAATAACCGAGCCTGGAGAGGCTTGCCGAAATAATACTCCCACAGAATAATTGAGCCTGGAGAGGCTTGCCGAAATAATACTCTCTCAGAATAACTGAGCCTGGAGAGGCTTTCCGAAATAATACTCTCTCAGAATAATTGAGCCTGGAGAGGCTTGCCGAAATAATACTCCCACAGAATAATTGAGCCTGGAGAGGCTTGCTGAAATAATACTCTCTCAGAATAATTGAGCCTGGAGAGGCTTGCTGAAATAATACTCCCCAATTGTACAAAATAACTGAGCCTGGAGAGGCTTGCCGAAATAATACTCCCCAAGGGACGTCTCAGCTTGCGCTCTTGGGCTGAACAGAAAATACAGCATTGTACAGAATAATTGAGCCTGGAGAGGCTCGCCGAAATAATACTCCCCAGAGATATCTCAGCTTCCACTCACGGGCCAAATTCCCCAGTGAAAGCTATCAAAGCAAGATCAGTAAGATCCCCCAATGGAAGCAATGATCATCCAAACGAAATATCCGAGTCAAAGGACTCAGACTTCCTCAGTGGAAGATAGCTTTCCAACTCGAGCGACGAGTGAAGCTAAGCCTGAAGAGGCTTTCTAAATAATACTCTGGGATACATAAGATCCTCAATCCCCATTCGGCTACTCAGAGGCACCCTTTCAAAAAGAGAAAAAATCAAAAACATCAATAACCATTCCCCAAGCGGAATCCGGCACTCAGCCGAACATTGAACATCAAGATCATTCGCCTACTCAGAGGCACTCCTTTAAAAAAGAGAAAAATCAAAAAGATCAATAACCATTCCCCAAGCGGAATCCGGCACTCAGCCGAACACCGAACATCAAGATAATTCGCCTACTCAGAGGCACTCCTTCAAAAAGAGAAAATCCAAAAAAGATCAATAATCATTCCCCAAGTGGAATCCGGCTCTCAGCCAAACATCAAGCGTCAAGATGATCTGCCTAACAGAAGAGGCTAATCACAACAAAACGACAAAATCCCCCAGCGGATGATAGCCTACACAGAGGCAACAAAATTGAAAAATCAAAAGAGTCACCCGAATAAGGATAACCGGGATACTCCACCAACGTCGAATGGACGTCAGCCAATCATAAGGCATCGCTCACCTCAAAAAGAGCATCTTCGTGTCTACACCCGAAGGAAACAGAAATTCCTATGGAAAGTTGGGACACAAGAACCTATGAGTAACTGCACATCCCCTAGACGGATCCCTGCGTTATCCAGCCCTCAGCGGCACAAAAATCAAAAACAATCGTCGAAGCAGCATCGTGGACTGTGGAGACAAAATCATCGCTAGCCTGGAGAGGCGACGACTAATACTCACCCTGGAGAGGGCAAGACTCACGCTAGCCTGGAGAGGCGACGACTAATACTCACCCTGGAGAGGGCAAGACTCACGCTAGCCTGGAGAGGCGACGACTAATACTCACCCTGGAGAGGGCAAGACTCACGCTAGCCTGGAGAGGCGACGACTAATACTCACCCTGGAGAGGGCAAGACTCACGCTAGCCTGGAGAGGCGACGACTAATACTCACCCTGGAGAGGGCAAGACTCACGCTAGCCTAGAGAGGCGACGACTAATACTCAACCTGGAGAGGCTACTCAACAATTTTCCACCGGAAGACACTACAAGTCAGAAGGATGGCCTATTCCCCGGACAGTTGGGTCAACTCCTTTACTTGTCAACCGGTACACCAAAAAAACCGTTTGACTAAGTAAAGGGGGGGCAGCTGTAGACCCCTAAAATTGTCCGGGTCGGAAATAAGACTCGAAGACTCTCGAAGACCGAAGGAAAGTCAGCCAGAAGGACTCCTGGAAGCCCCTAGGATGATTATCTGTAGGTTTAGAGGTCTTAGAGTAGCTTAAAATAAGGATGTGGGAGAATTGAAGCTCAATACGGCCTCCTGGAAGTTCAGTACGGCCGTACTGAACAATTTTCACTACAATACGGCCGTACTGAACCCAATACGGCCATACTGAAGTTTTTGAACTTCAGTGCGGCCGTACTGAAACCAATACGGCCGTACTGAAGTTTTTGAAACTTCAGTACGGCCGTACTGAATTCAATACGGCCGTACTGTAGTTCAAATCTTCAGTACGGGCCGTATTGATGTCAGAGGCCGTACTGCGCCTCACCCCTATAAATAAGACGTCATTTGGACGTCATTCCACACTTTTTCACACTTCTTGGACTCTCTTCTTGAGTATTCTGGGGTTTTTGAGCAGTGTTCTGCCTAGAATTCTCTCTGAGAGCCGATCCGACGAAGTTCTTGAGTTCTGAGCATTTAGCTTGAGAATTCGAACTAGTCGAAGGGAAATTTTTTTGATTTCCATAGTAAAGATTAATTTTTAGGGAAGGAGCGAGCGAGCGTGTAGTGGGAAGGAGCGCCAAAAAGCCTCCTAACATTTGGATATATAAAAGCACGCTTCAAAGGTTTCTTCTTCAAAATCCTTCCTTTTACTGCTTTCTGATTGTTGCATCGCATGTTTAATTTATTCATCATGTAGATATCTTATTCATAGCCGTTTATAATAAATAGGGGTAATTTAGTAATTTTACACTGTTATTTATGAAATAATCCGTCATAGGGAACCCGAAAGGGGCGTTGTGGGGTGCTAACACCTTCCCCGCACGTAACCGACTCCCTTACCCAACTCTGGTTGTAATGGCCAAGGTTGATTTGCGAAAATCAATTGCCTTATCCCTTTTTCCAATGTTTTGAGTAAAACATTGGTGGCGACTCCAAGAACCCTTCTTTTTGTGAAAACCACTAATCCATGGAGGGTCCCGCTTGGGATTAATATGGATTGGTGAATCATTTAATAAAATTGTTAGTTCGATAAGGTCTCAGTTTGAGAATAAGTCGTTCTAACAATCCACCACTTTTCAAAACTATAAAAACGAGTCCGACCATCGTCGCGAATGCCAAGCTCCGTTTCGGCGGGTGGCGACAGCCATCATCAAGGATAATCCGGGGAAACAAGGGTTAGGATACAACCCTAATAAAGATCAAAGGACGAAGAGGAACCAAGATCCTTCTCAACGTTCTTTAAGCCAGATCTTTAGGAAGGCCGGTTCACAAGCGTCAAGGCCGGTCGTCGTCATCAAGTGCTCTTCTCCTTCCGATAGGGATGTATAGGCCTGATGACTATTAGAGATTACTCCTCGGGGACAGCCCGAGCCCCGAGCCTCGATAGGGCACATGTTTCCACTATGATTATAATAAAATCATTCTTTATTCTTTCTTATTGCTTCTTTTCTTGCTTGCAATAAATTTCTAGACCGCATTATTTTTAACCCTGTTTGAATAAACATGAATGAGGTTAAAATCATCTTAATAATAATAAACCCGCATCATTTTTATGTGGAAGTATGTGTGACAACTTGGAGCACCTTCCCTTGGCCTCGACAAGTGCCATCATGGATAAAAAGAAATCCTTTAAAATAAAAAAAGCTCGGCAGGAAACCCAAAAAGGGGGCTGCGCAAAAATAAGAGCAAAAGACCCGCTAGGAATCCCACGAAAGGGTGACCTAGGCAAAAGTTAGGGTTACGAAAATAAATAAAAACAAAGGTCCGCTAAGACGCCACAAAAGGGTGTTTTAGGCAAAAATAAGGACTATCAAAAAGCAAAAGAAATCCATGATGGTACCATGAGCCGAATTCAAAAAAGGTTCAAGGGAAGCTATCTAAGTTGTCAAAATCACAACGTCAATAACAAGATTTTCTTAACTTCATAAGTGTTTAATCAAACAAGCCTAAACACATAAGCCTACCTTGGCCAACTATTCTTACAAAAACCATTTTTGAAAAATAAAAATCCCCTCTAAAACACAAACTTCTAAACAAAAATATCTTTCCTTTCTTTTCTCTCTTGTCCCAAACGATTTTAGGATAATCTAGTGGAAACATGGAGATATAGTGGTCAATAGGAGGGTTGACATGTCTTCTAAAGGAAGGGAAGAATCACTGGGTTGATGACGCCCATCTCGATATAACACGCATCATTCCTCGGTTATGTAAATCGGCAGCGCACAGCCCGTCTAGAGGGATTGCAAAATTCAAACAGAGAAACGCATCGGTTAATTCTTTTGAAAAATGAATCAAATAGAATTAGGTGCATCATACCGCATACATGCATACAGATGATAGGTGTACTGGAAGATCACTTATTCTCTGTTTATTGAAAAAAAAAAAAACAAAAACACAAAAAAACAAAAAAAACAAAGAAACAAAAAATATAAACTTCAGAAAAAACAATGCGCCCGTACCATGTTCAGTACACCCGTACTAAAATCAGGGTTATGAACAAATTTTCAACTCAATACGGGCGTACCGAAATGAATACGGCAGCATTGGCCATAACGTCCACACCAATACGGGCGTATTGAATTCAATACGGCCCGTATTGGCCCATTCTCATTCATCACAACATCTTCATTCCTCTGCATACTTCATCTGTGAGTGTGTTTGAGATCCCTCCAACAGAAAAAGCCGAAATCAACGAAAAAAGGCAAAAATACAGAAAAAGCCAAAAATCAACAAAAAAAAAGAAGGCAAAATACAGAAAACCCAACAAATTGTACAGAATAACTGAGCCTAGAGAGGCTTGCCGAAATAATACTCCCCCATCGTACAGAATAACTGAGCCTGGAGAGGCTTGCCGAAATAATACTCCCTCATCATACAGAATAACTGAGCATGGAGAGGCTTGCCGAAATAATACTCCCTTATCATACAGAATAACTGAGCCTGGAGAGGCTTGCCGAAATAATACTCCCTAATTGTACAGAATAACTGAGCCTGGAGAGGCTTGCCGAAATAATACTCCCACAGAATAATTGAGCCTGGAGAGGCTTGCGGAAATAATACTCCCTCATCACACAGAATAATTGAGCCTGGAGAGGCTTGTCGAAATAATACTCCCCAAGAGACATCTCCGCTTGCACTCTTGGGATGAACAAAAAATCAATAAAACGTACAAGAATAACCGAGCCTGGAGAGGCTTGCCGAAATAATACTCCCACAGAATAATTGAGCCTGGAGAGGCTTGCCGAAATAATACTCCCTCATCACACAGAATAATTGAGCCTGGAGAGGCTTGTCGAAATAATACTCCCCAGAGACTTCTCAGCTCATTCTCGTGGATCAAAATCCCCAGTGAAAGCTATCAAAGCAAGATCAGTAAGATCCCCCAATGGAAGCAATGATCATCCAAACGAAATATCCGAGTCAAAGGACTCAGACTTCCTCAGTGGAAGATAGCTTTCCAACTCGAGCGATGAGTGAAGCTAAGCCTGAAGAGGCTTTCTAAATAATACTCTGGGATACATAAGATCTTCAATCCCCATTCGCCTACTCAGAGGCATTCAAAAAGCAAAAAAATCAAAAAACATCAATAACCATTCCCCAAACGGAATCCGGCACTCAGCCGAACACTGAACATCAAGATCATTCGCCTACTCAGAGGCACTCCTTCAAAAAGAGAAAATCAAAAAAAGATCAATAATCATTCCCCAAGCGGAATTCGGCATTGAGCCAATCATTGTACGTCAAGATGATCCGCCTAACAGAAGAGGCTAATCAAAATTAACGACAAAATCCCCCAGTGGATAACAGCCTACGTAGAGGCAACAAAACCAAGAAATCAAAAAGAGTCACCCGAATAAGGATAACCGGGATACTCCATCACCGTCGAAAGGACGTCAGCCAATCATAAGGCATCGCTCACCTCAGGAAGAGCATCTTTGTGTCTGCATCCCCACGGAATCAGAATTTCCCAACGGGCACCAACTACGCAATGGAAAGTTGGGACACAAGAACCTATGAGTAACTTCACATCCCATAGACGGATCCCTGCGTTATCCAGCCCTCCGCGGCATCAAAATCGAAAACAAACCGTCGAAGCAGCATCGTGGACTGTGGAGACAAAACCATCACTAATCCCTGGAGAGGGCAAACTCACACTGCCAGTGAGGTTGTCAAGAACACTCTGGTATAGCCTGGAGAGGCGGTACTCGGCTACCCCGAGGTTGTCAAGAACACGGAGGTATGCAACTGCCAGTGAGGTTGTCAAGAACACTCTGGTATAGCCTGGAGAGGCGGTACTCGGCTACCTCGAGGTTGTCAAGAACACGGAGGTATGCAACTTCCAGTGAGGTTGTCAAGAACACTCTGGTATAGCCTGGAGAGGCGGTACTCGGCTACCCCGAGGTTGTCAAGAACACGGAGGTATGCAACTGCCAGTGAGGTTGTCAAGAACACTCTGGTATAGCCTGGAGAGGTGGTTCTCGGCTACCCCGAGGTTGTCAAGAACACGGAGGTATGCAACTGCCAGTGAGGTTGTCAAGAACACTCTGGTATAGCCTGGAGAGGCGGTACTCGGCTACCCCGAGGTTGTCAAGAACACGGAGGTATGCAACTGCCAGTGAGGTTGTCAAGAACACTCTGGTATAGCCTGGAGAGGCGGTACTCGGCTACCCCGAGGTTGTCAAGAACACGGAGGTATGCAACTGCCAATGAGGTTGTCAAGAACACTCTGGTATACCCTGGAGAGGGCAAACTCACACTGCCAGTGAGGTTGTCAAGAACACTCTGGTATAGCCTGGAGAGGCGGTACTCGGCTACCCCGAGGTTGTCAAGAACACGGAGGTATGCAACTGCCAGTGAGGTTGTCAAGAACACTCTGGTATAGCCTGGAGAGGCGGTACTCGGCTACCCCGAGGTTGTCAAGAACACGGAGGTATGCAACTGCCAGTGAGGTTGTCAAGAACACACTGGTATAGCCTGGAGAGGCGGTACTCGGCTACCCCGAGGTTGTCAAGAACACGGAGGTATGCAACTGCCAGTGAGGTTGTCAAGAACACTCTGGTATAGCCTGGAGAGGCGGTACTCGGCTACCCCGAGGTTGTCAAGAACACGGAGGTATGCAACTGCCAGTGAGGTTGTCAAGAACACTCTGGTATAGCCTGGAGAGGCGGTACTCGGCTACCCCGAGGTTGTCAAGAACACTCTGGTATAGCCTGGAGAGGCGGTACTCGGCTACCCCGAGGTTGTCAAGAACACGGAGGTATGCAACTGCCAGTGAGGTTGTCAAGAACACTCTGGTATAGCCTGGAGAGGCGGTACTCGGCTACCCCGAGGTTGTCAAGAACACGGAGATATGCAACTGCCAGTGAGGTTGTCAAGAACACTCTGGTATAGCCTGGAGAGGCGGTACTCGGCTACCCCGAGGTTGTCAAGAACACGGAGGTATGCAACTGCCAGTGAGGTTGTCAAGAACACTCTGGTATAGCCTGGAGAGGCGGTACTCGGCTACCCCGAGGTTGTCAAGAACACGGAGGTATGCAACTGCCAGTGAGGTTGTCAAGAACACTCTGGTATAGCCTGGAGAGGTGGTACTCGGCTACCCCGAGGTTGTCAAGAACACGGAGGTATGCAACTGGCAGTGAGGTTGTCAAGAACACTCTGGTATAGCCTGGAGAGGCGGTACTCGGCTACCCCGAGGTTGTCAAGAACACGGAGGTATGCAACTGCCAGTGAGGTTGTCAAGAACACTCTGGTATAGCCTGGAGAGGCGGTACTCGGCTACCCCGAGGTTGTCAAGAACACGGAGGTATGCAACTGCCAATGAGGTTGTCAAGAACACTCTGGTATACCCTGGAGAGGGCAAACTCACACTGCCAGTGAGGTTGTCAAGAACACTCTGGTATAGCCTGGAGAGGCGGTACTCGGCTACCCCGAGGTTGTCAAGAACACGGAGGTATGCAACTGCCAGTGAGGTTGTCAAGAACACTCTGGTATAGCCTGGAGAGGCGGTACTCGGCTACCCCGAGGTTGTCATGAACACGGAGGTATGCAACTGCCAGTGAGGTTGTCAAGAACACTCTGGTATAGCCTGGAGAGGCGGTACTCGGCTACCCCGAGGTTGTCAAGAACACGGAGGTATGCAACTGCCAGTGAGGTTGTCAAGAACACTCTGGTATAGCATGGAGAGGCGGTACTCGGCTACCCCGAGGTTGTCAAGAACACGGAGGTATGCAACTGCCAGTGAGGTTGTCAAGAACACTCTGGTATAGCCTGGAGAGGCGGTACTCGGCTACCCCGAGGTTGTCAAGAACACGGAGGTATGCAACTGCCAGTGAGGTTGTCAAGAACACTCTGGTATAGCCTGGAGAGGCGGTACTCGGCTACCCCGAGGTTGTCAAGAACACGGAGGTATGCAACTGCCAGTGAGGTTGTCAAGAACACTCTGGTATAGCCTGGAGAGGCGGTACTCGGCTACCCCGAGGTTGTCATGAACACGGAGGTATGCAACTGCCAGTGAGGTTGTCAAGAACACTCTGGTATAGCCTGGAGAGGCGGTACTCGGCTACCCCGAGGTTGTCAAGAACACGGAGGTATGCAACTGCCAGTGAGGTTGTCAAGAACACTCTGGTATAGCATGGAGAGGCGGTACTCGGCTACCCCGAGGTTGTCAAGAACACGGAGGTATGCAACTGCCAGTGAGGTTGTCAAGAACACTCTGGTATAGCCTGGAGAGGCGGTACTCGGCTACCCCGAGGTTGTCAAGAACACGGAGGTATGCAACTGCCAGTGAGGTTGTCAAGAACACTCTGGTATAGCCTGGAGAGGCGGTACTCGGCTACCCCGAGGTTGTCAAGAACACGGAGGTATGCAACTGCCAGTGAGGTTGTCAAGAACACTCTGGTATAGCCTGGAGAGGCGGTACTCGGCTACCCCGAGGTTGTCAAGAACACGGAGATATGCAACTGCCAGTGAGGTTGTCAAGAACACTCTGGTATAGCCTGGAGAGGCGGTACTCGGCTACCCCGAGGTTGTCAAGAACACGGAGGTATGCAACTGCCAGTGAGGTTGTCAAGAACACTCTGGTATAGCCTGGAGAGGCGGTACTCGGCTACCCCGAGGTTGTCAAGAACACGGAGGTATGCAACTGCCAGTGAGGTTGTCAAGAACACTCTGGTATAGCCTGGAGAGGCGGTACTCGGCTACCCCGAGGTTGTCAAGAACACGGAGGTATGCAACTGCCAGTGAGGTTGTCAAGAACACTCTGGTATAGCCTGGAGAGGCGACGACTAATACTCACCCTGGAGAGGGCAAGACTCACGCTACCAAAGATAAATGGAAAGTCAGCCAGAAGGACTCCTGGAAGACCCTAGGATGATTATCTGTAGGTTTAGAGGTCTTAGAGTAGCTTAAAATAAGGATGTGGGAAGATTGGAGCTCAATACGGCCTCCTTGGAGTTCAGTACGGCCGTACTGCACATTTTGAACTACAATACGGCCGTACTGAAACCAATACGGCCGTATTGAAGTTTTTGAACTTCAATACGGCCGTACTGAATTCAATACGGCCGTACTGTAGTTCAAAACTTCA
>NC_138524.1:45221964-45231964 GCF_000230855.2 Cajanus cajan | reverse complement strand
TTGAACTTCAATACGGCCGTATTGAGTTCAATACGGCCGTATTGAAATTCAGAAATTTCAATACGGCCGTATTGAGTTCACTGCGGCTGTATTGAAGCTTCAATACGGCCGTATTGATTTCAGTACGGCCGTATTGAAGTTTCAGAAACTTCAATACGCCGTATTGAGTTCACTGCGGCCGTATTGAAGCTTCAATACGGCCGTATTAAGTTCAGTACGGCCGTATTGGGCTTCATTCCCTCCACTTTCTTATTTTGAGCTATTCTAAGACCTCTAGACCTACAGAGAACCCTCCTAGGGCCTTCCAGGAGTCCTTCTGGCTGATCTTCCTTCAGTCTTCGAGAGTCTTCAAGCTTTATTTCCGACCCGGGCAATTTTAGGGGTCTACAGCTGCCCCCCCTTTACTTAGTCAAACGGTCTTTTGGTGTACCGATTGACAAGTAAAGGAGTTGACCCAATTGTCCGGGTAATGTGCCATCCTTCCGACTTGTAGTGTCTTCAGGTGGGAAAATTGTTGAGTAGCCTCTCCAGGTTGGTGCATACCTCGGCGCTTCTGACAACCTCGGTAGCTAAGTTTAACACCAACGTGCCTTTGACGACGCTGATGGCTGAGTATTGTCTCTCCAGACCTTGAGTATTGTCTCTCCAGACCTTGAGTACTGTCTCTCCAGACTCTGAGTATCGTCTCTCCAGACTCTGAGTACTGTCTCTCCAGACTTCGAGTACTGTCTCTCCAGACTTTGAGTATCGTCTCTCCAGACTCTGAGTACTGTCTCTCCAGACTTCGAGTACTGTCTCTCCAGACTTTGAGTATCGTCTCTCCAGACTCTGAGTACTGTCTCTCCAGACTTTGAGTACTGTCTCTCCAGACTCTGAGTATCGTCTCTCCAGACTCTGAGTACTGTCTCTCCAGACTTCGAGTACTGTCTCTCCAGACTTTGAGTATCGTCTCTCCAGACTCTGAGTACTGTCTCTCCAGACTTTGAGTACTGTCTCTCCAGACTTTGAGTATCGTCTCTCCAGACTCTGAGTATCGTCTCTCCAGACTTTGCCACTTAACATGCGGCAGGTGAGTACCGTCTCTCCAGACTTTGCCACTTAACATGCGGCAGGTGAGTACCGTCTCTCCAGACTTTGCCACTCAACATGTGGCTGCCTCTCAACATGAGGCGGTTGAGTTTACCCTCTCCAGGGTTTGCCTCTCAACATGAGGTTTACCTCTCAACATGAGGTAGTTGAGTATACCCTCTCCAGGGTCTGCGTCTTAACATTCGGCAGTTGAGTTTGGCCTCTCCAGGCCCTGCCTCTTAACATTCGGCAGTGTGAGTTTACCCTTTCCAGGGATGATTTTTGTCTCCACAGTCCACGATGCTGCTTCGACGGTTTTTCTGATTTTGTGCCGCTGAGGGCTGGATAACGCAGGGATCCGTCTAGGGGATGTGCATTCATTCATAGGTTCCTGTGCCCCAACTTGCATTGCATTGTTGGTACCCATGGGGAATTTCTAACTCCTTGGGGTGTAGACACAGCTGCTCTCTCTTTGAGTTGAGCGATGCCTTATGTTTGGCTGACGTCCTTTGACGTTGGTGGAGTATCCCGGTTGTCCTTATTCGGGTGACTCTTTTCAATTTTCGGATTTTGTTGCCTCTGTGTAGGCTGTTATCCGCTGGGGGATTTTATCATTGGTTGTGATTGGCCTCTTCTGTTAGGCAGATTTTCTCAATGTTCATTGTCTGGCTGATAGCCGAATTCCACTTGGGGAATAGTTTATTGATCTTTTGATTTTTGCTTTTTGAAGGGGTGCCTCTTGAGTAGGCAATTGGGAATTTGGGGATCTTATTTATCCCAGAGTATTATTTAGGAAGCCTCTGCAGGCTTAGCCTCACTCAACGCCTGAGTCGGAGAGCTATTTTCCACTGAGGAAGTTTGAAATCCTTTGACTTGGATATACTGCTTAAATGATCGTACTTCCATTGGAGATTTTGACGATCTTTGCCTTGGTAGCTCTCGTTGGGGATTGGTTCCATGAGCTGAGGTTTTCTTTGGGGAGTATTATTTCTGCGAGCCTCTCCAGGCTCAATTATTCTGAGGGAGTATTATTTCTGCGAGCCTCTCCAGGCTCAATTATTCTGTACAATTAGTTTGTTGGATTTTCTATATCCTTGCCTTTTTCATTTTCGGCTTTTTTTGTTTGACCGCTGCCATACACAAGCAATTTTTCTATTTTTCTATTTTATGTGATTGCCTTATGATAAGGTCTTTGAATGTGCAACTAATGTGTGTGTATGATGCACGCGATGCAAATTTGTATTTTTTATTCTTTTGTTTAGAAAAGTGAACGGCTCTCCCTATCCTCTTCTTCTTGGAGGACTTTTTGTCATTGACGTGAGGGAGTATTTTTATGAGCCTTTATGCAGGAGATTATGGATTTTACAGGAACCCCTCCAATTTTCTTTATTTGACCGATTATTAACAGAGTTTCGTACAATTTTTGAAACATCAATTTAAAGGCATAATCACATGGTCAAGAGAGAAAAGAAACAAATGGATATTTTATTGATATTCAAATGTCTTTACAGAAAGATATACAAAGGGGTTTTCTGAAGAATGGCTGGCCAAGGTAGGCTATACTTTTTTGGCTTAAACAATTATATCTGTAATTGTCGCTCTTCCCGCTCCCCTAATTGCTTTGGGTGAGATGCCTGAGCCAGGAGTGTAGATGGTGCAAGATGCTTGCTTCTAGAAGATAATCACTTGAATCGCCTTTCGGTTTTCGATTCAAGTGACCGTTGCTTGCTTTGCTTTTACATCTTATTCTTTTGCCCCTAACTTTTGCCTAGGACGTATCCTAGCGGGGATAATTTTGCCTTTGTTTTGCCTAGTACCCTTGTACTGGCGGGCTTTTTATTTTACCCTAACTTTTGTCTAGGATGCCCTTTTCGGGTTTTCATCCTAGCGGGCCTGTGCAAACAACGTCTTCAAGCATAGTACTTCTTTACCACGTCAGCGTTGACTGGGTATCGAAGTTCTTCTCCATCCATGTCTGTGAGGATCAATGTTCCTCCTGAGAAAGCTCGTTTCACCACGTATGGTCCTTCGTAATTCGGGGCCCACTTTCCGATTTTGTCCTTTTGGGCTGGTAGTAATTTCTTCATTACCAGCTCTCTCTCATGGTAGACTCGAGGGTGGACTTTCTTGTCAAATGCCTTTTTGATCTTTCTTTGATAGGCTTGACCATGGCATATGGCGTTCAGCCGTTTTTCTTCAATAAGGTTCAATTGATCATATCGGCTTTGAACCCATTCTGCCTCGAAAAGTTTCGCTTCCATGATTACCCTTAGAGAGGGTATCTCTACTTCAACAGGCAGTACCGCCTCCATCCCATAAACGAGGGAGAATGGAGTAGCTCCTGTGGATGTGCGCACTGAAGTCCTATATCCATGGAGAGCGAAGGGTAGCATCTCATGCCAGTCTTTGAATGAGACAACCATCTTTTGTACTATCTTCTTGATATTTTTATTGGCTGCCTCGACTGCCCCATTCATCTTTGGTCGATATGGGGAAGAGTTGTGGTGTTGGATTTTGAACTCTTGGCACAGTTCTTCCACCATCTTGTTATTCAAATTGGATCCATTATCAGTGATGATCTTGTCGGGAATACCGTATCTGCATATAATATTCTTCCTGATGAAGGATGTTACCACCTTTCGGGTCACATGAGCATACGATGCCGCTTCTACCCATTTGGTGAAATAGTCAATGGCCACAAGGATGAACCTATGTCCATTGGATGCCTTTGGCTCGATGGGTCCAATAACATCCATGCCCCACATTGCGAATGGCCATGGTGAAGCCAACACATTGAGTGGCGTTGGTGGGACATGAATGTTGTCGGCGTATGCTTGACACTTGTGGCATTTCCGGACGTATTGGTAACAATCCCTTTCAATGGTCGACCAATAATATCCTGCTCTGAGGATTTTCTTAGCCATTGCAGGCCCGGGAATATGGGTACCGAAAACCCCCTCATGTATTTCTTTGATTACATTTTGAGCTTCGACTTGGTCTATGCACCTCAACAAGACCGAGTCATAATTCTTTTTGTAGAGGGTTTCTCCAATCAACAGAAATCCCATGGCCCTTCTTCGAATATGCTTTTTGTCATTATCGCTAGCCATATCAGGATATTCCCCTTTCGACAGATATTGTTTGATGTCATGGAACCATGGATGATCGTCAACAGCTTCATCTATCAGTAGGCAGAACGCTTGCTTATCGTGCCGCCGGACATTGATGATGGGCATTTCATGCTCCTTATCCAAGGCGAACATCGATGATAGTGTAGCAAGGGCGTCAGCGAACTGATTTTCCTCCCTTGGGATATATTCAAAGACAACATTTTGAAAGAATTGTGTCAGGTCTTTGATATGCTCAACATATGGTATCAGCTTAGGATTTCGGACTTCCCATTCACCTCGCAGTTGGTGGATGACTAAAGCCGAATCTCCAAATACTTTGAGCTTTAGGATACCATTATTGATTGCTGCTTGGATTCCTAACGCGCAAGCCTCGTATTCGGCCATGTTATTTGTACAGTCGAAGTTGAGTCTTGCCGTTAAGGGGATATGCTTTCCTTGTGGGGAGATTAATACTGTTCCAATCCCCTGTCCAAGCATGTTGGAGGCTCCATCAAAATACATGGTCCACGTATCATCCTTAGGATCTTCATGTTGTAAATGCATTATATCCTCATCGGGGAAATCATCCTGAAGGGATTGATAGTCATTGGTCGGCCCGTGTGCTAGGTAATCAGCTAGAGTACTACCCTTGATGGCCTTTTGTGTGACATGTATGATGTCAAATTCTGATAATTGCACTTGCCATCGGGCAATCTTCCCAGTGATTATCGGTTTGTCGAACACGTACTTAATTGGGTCCATTTTGGAGACCAACCAAGTAGTATGCCTAATCATATACTGCCTGAGCCGTTGTGTTGCCCATGCTAACGCACAACACGTCTTTTCTAGTGGCGTGTCGCGGGTTTCATAATCAAGGAACTTTTTGCTCAGGTAGTAGATGGCTTGTTCTTTCTTCTTTGTTTCATCTTGTTGTCCTAGCACAGCTCCCATGGACTCATCAAGTACCGTTAGATAGAGGATTAATGGTCTTCCCTCGACAGGTGGCACCAACACTGGTGGATTGGTCAAGCACTGTTTGATCTTATCGAAAGCTTGTTGACAATTCTCATCCCAAGATTCGGAATGATTTTTGCGCAACAGCTTGAATATTGGCTTGCACGTGTCAGTCAACTGTGCGATGAACCTTGCGACATAGTTCACCCTGCCAAGGAATCCTCTTATTTCTTTCTCAGTTTTAGGAGGAGGCATTTCCATTATTGCCTTTATTTTATCGGGGTCCACCTCTATGCCTTTTTTGCTGACAATGAACCCAAGAAGCTTACCCGACCGAACTCCGAAAGTACATTTAGCCGGATTTAGCTTAAGCTGATACTTGCGAAGCCGATTGAATAATTTTCTCAAATATTGGATGTGGTCCATCTCGTCTTTTGACTTTGCGATCATGTCATCCACGTATACTTCAATTTCTTTGTGGATCATATCGTGGAATAGCGTCACCATCGCTCGTTGGTAGGTGGCACCCGCATTTTTAAGTCCAAAAGGCATCACCCTGTAGCAGAAAGTGCCCCAGGGTGTAATGAAAGAAGTTTTCTCGCGGTCTTCTATATTCATCTTGATTTGATTATACCCCGAGTATCCATCCATAAAGGAATAGAGTGTGTTTGTGGCGGTGTGATCCACAAGTGTATCGATGTGGGGCAAGGGAAAATCGTCTTTTGGACTGGCACGATTCAAATCCCTATAATCAACACACACTCTAACCTTCCCATTCTTTTTGATGACTGGCACAATGTTAGCCAGCCATTCGGGATACTGGGATACAACCAAGAATCCCGCGTCCAATTGTTTTTCTACCTCCTCCTTAATCTTTAAGGACCATTCGGGCTTGATTCGTCGAAGCTTTTGCTTAATGGGTCGAAACCCCTCTTTTAATGGCAACTTGTGTTCGACGATGTTGGAGTCCAAACCGGGCATATCATGGTACGACCATGCAAATACGTCCTTGTATTCCCTCAATAGTTGGATCAATTGTGCTTTTATTTCATCACTGATATGGGTCCCAATGTTGACCTCTTTCAATTCTTGACCCTGCCCCAAATTCACGGTCTCCAATTCTTCTTGATATGGTTGGAGTAGACGAGCTTCTTGATCTAGCAGTCTTTGCAGATCCGGAGAGATGGTCTCCTCATCACTGTCCAACTCAACCCATTCACCTTCGGCTTTCGGATCCCGATCGGAGCGAACAATCACAGACATAATTATTTATTGGTTCTGTTTAGGTTTTAGAGTTTATTAATATTTAATGAGAGAGAGAGAATAGAACAAAATGAGAGAATAATGTGTGAAAGATGCCTCTTTATTGATATATGTACGAATGTACAAAACCCTTATTTACATGAAAGGTCCTCATGATCTCGGGTACTGATCATGAGTCCCAAAAAAAGAAAAATATGGAGGGGCCCTATCGTGGCTTGCCCTTCTCTCTACTCCTGCTTTGGTAGAGGATTCTTACTCACGTCGGGCGCTGTCGAATCGAAAGTGACCCACCCAGCATCAATAAGGCCTTGGACCTTGTGTTTGAGAGCTAGACAGTTCTCTGTTGAATGCCCTGGTGCTCCTGAATGGTATAGACATTTGTCTTGTGGTTTGTACCAATCGGGGTAAGGTGGGTCGACCTTTCTCGGTGGAATATAAGCTAGAAGTTGGGCTTCTACTAGCTTCGGCAAGAGATCGCTATAAGTGGTCGGAAGTTTATCAAACTTCTTCACAGAGTTGTTTTGCGATTTGCCTGACTTCGAAGCGGAAGAAGATGGAGAAATGGTTACAGCGTTGACTCCTCCTTCTTTCTTCTTCCCGAAGGCTTTCTTAGCTTCATATGGTTGGGAAGGCTTAGCCAGCTTCCCACTTTTAAGTCCTTGTTCCACCCTTTCTCCAATGGTGATGATGTCCGAGAAGAGTGTCGTTGTGTTCCCTATCATTTTATCGTAATAGGGACCAGTCAACGAGTTGATGAATAAGGACACCGTCTCCTTATCCGACAGCGGGGGCTCTATCTGTGCCGCCAACTCCCTCCAACGTTGGGCGTACGCCTTGAAGGATTCATCGTTCTTTTTACTCAAGGCTTGAAGATCAGACCTATCGGGTGTTAGGTCGATGTTGTATTTATAGCGCTTGAGAAAGGCGTCGGCCAACTGCCTCCATGTATGTACTAGATTTCCATCTAGCTGCATATACCAGTTGAGTGCAGTTTCAGCCAAGCTCTCTTGAAAGCAGTGGATCAAGAGCTTTTCATTTGTGGCATATGCAGCCATCTTTCGGCAGTACATGGTGAGATGACTCTTGGGGCAAGTTGATCCCACGTATTTCGGGAAATCTGGCACTTTAAATTTAGGAGGGAATTGAATGTCCCTCACTAAGCACATGTCGGCGGCATCTTTGATGTCAAAATCATGCCCCTCCATAGCCCTCAACCGATCCTCTAGGGCGTGGAATTGTTCTTTTGAAACCTCGGGCTCTTTGATTACAATTCCAGCCCCTATAGGTATAGCGTGTGGAGGATCTTCTTCATGCTCTTCTTCCTCTCCCTCATGATGGGACCCATGATCACTGTGATGAGATCCATGGATGTTGTGATGACGCATGAGTTCCATCATTTGCGCCATTTGGTCTTTAAGTTGTGAAAGCTCGGTTGTGAGCTTTTTGTTTTGCTCCTCCAATGCTTCCATTTTCTTGATCTTCTTTGCGCGTGTGAGGACAGAGAGATGACCAGCCACTTTCTAAAATGAATTTTTTAATCTAATTAGTTTATTCATGAATACGCTCTTGACATGAGCTTGATAACCCTCCATTTTTAAGGCGCTGCCTTTTTAAAACAGAGTGTTACTACCCTCCTTGACTTATGATCTCTCCTCAACGGAGAATCTCGATAATTATGGGTCTCTTTTACTCATGTCAAGAGGTATTGGTGAACCTAGAATGCATGGTTTATGAGGATGCATGATATCTTTATTGGTAATGATGCACATGCTCCTCACTTTTATTATATTTTCACACATGGTCTTTCCTCTCATGTCATGGTTTTTTCATGCATGGGGATTATTCTTTAGACCTTATCACGAGGTTATTTATTAATGCACAAACAATTGCACATAAACATTTACACAAACAATTCACTCATCCACGAACAGTCACGAGCGAATCACGAGGTAGGGGTATCCTGCAGAAAGGTGCATATTCAAGGTAGGTTCTAACTGTTCTCACCAGTCCAAGGCCCCCAAGGTGCCCCCATTATAGGGACCCAATTCCTCTCATCGTAGGTCGATGGAAAGCTCCAACGCACCGTCGGACTCAAGTTCATGGTTATCACCTTGAGTGATGTTTTCCGACAACGGTCTACGGGCACCTATAGACCCATTCGACAACCGGCCGTACTAACATCCACTCCCTATGGTTAATCACTCATGCCCCCGGGTATAGAGGGAACTGTTGTGTGCAAAGGTTTGTGTGCAGTTTTTATTTCAAATAATTGCGTAAATTTAAAAATACAACAGTTATTAAAGCCATATAATAAATCATGCTATCATACAAGCAAGGGGTAATAAAGTAATTTTAACTATTATTTGTTAAAAACAATCTGTCACTAAATGGGATTGACTCTCGAAGCTTCCCCAGTGAAGTCGCCATCTGTCGCCACCAGCCCAAACGGGCCCCGGCGGTCGCGAAGACGGTCGAGCTCGCTTTTTATTTTAGTTTTGAAAATGTATTGGATTATTAGAACGACTTGTTCTCAAACTGAGACCTTGTCGATCTTATCCAATTTATTTATTAAAAGTCTCACCAATCCATGTTAATCCCAAGCGGGACCCTCCATGGATTAGCGGTTTTCGTAAAAGGAGGGTTCGTGGAGTCGCCACCAATGTTTTACTCAAAACATTGGAAAAAGGGATAAGGCAATCGATTCAAAAATCGACTTCGGCCATTACAACCAGAGTCGGGTAAGGGAGTCGGTTACGTGTGAGGAAGGTGTTAGCACCCCACAGCGCCCCTTTCGGGTTCCCTATGACAGATTATTTCTAAAATAACAATATAAAATTACTAAATTACCCCTATTTATTCTAAGCAATTATAAATTAACTATCTACATGATGACAGTTAAATATGCACACAGAAAGCAGTAAAAGAAGGGATTTTTAGAAAAGAAACCTCTTGAAGCGTGCTTTTTATATATCAAGTAAAACTGGGAAGCTTTTTGGCGTTCCCTCGCTCTACAAGCCCGCTCACTCCTTCCTAAAAATAATTTTTGACTTGGAAATCCGGAGGATTTCCCTTCGACTAGGTTCGATCCTCAAGCAAAATAGCTCGGGGCTCAAGAACTTCGTCGGATCAACTCTCCGAGTGATTTCTAGGGCAGAACACTGCTCAAAAACCCCAGAATACTCAAGGAGAGGGTTAAAACTATGTGTCAAAGTGTCCAATGACGTCCAATTGACGTCATATTTATAGGGAACAGGCGCAATACGGGCTCTGGAGCCAATACGGCCGTATTGAAATTTTTGAACTTCAATACGGCCGTATTGAGTTCAATACGGCCGTATTGAAATTCAGAAATTTCAATACGGCCGTATTGAGTTCACTGCGGCTGTATTGAAGCTTCAATACGGCCGTATTGATTTCAGTACGGCCGTATTGAAGTTTCAGAAACTTCAATACGCCGTATTGAGTTCACTGCGGCCGTATTGAAGCTTCAATACGGCCGTATTAAGTTCAGTACGGCCGTATTGGGCTTCATTCCCTCCACTTTCTTATTTTGAGCTATTCTAAGACCTCTAGACCTACAGAGAACCCTCCTAGGGCCTTCCAGG